>NW_027185234.1:236891-264391 GCF_022577435.1 Embiotoca jacksoni | reverse complement strand
ATCATTATATCACCATATCACTATATCATTATATCACTACTGTATATCACCATATCACTATATCATTATATCACTACTGTATATCACTATATCACTATATCATTATATCACTGTATCACTATATCACTGTATCACTATATCAGTGCTGTCACTATATCACTATATCACTGTATCACTATATCACTATATCATTATATCACTGTATCACTATGTCACTATATCAGTGCTGTCACTATATCACTATATCATTATATCACTATATCACTGTATCACTATATCACTATATCATTATATCACTGTATCACTATGTCACTATATCACCATATCACTATATCATTATATCACTGTATCACTATATCACTGTATCACTGTCACTATATCAGTGCTGTCACTATATCACTATATCATTATATCACTATATCATTATATCACTACTGTATATCACTATATCACTATATCATTATATCACTATATCACTATATCATTATATCACCATATCACTATATCATTATATCACTGTATCACTATATCACTGTATCACTATGTCACTATATCAGTGCTGTCACTATATCACTATATCATTATATCATTATATCACTGTATCACTATATCACTGTATCACTATGTCACTATATCAGTGCTGTCACTATATCACTATATCATTATATCACTATATCATTATATCACTGTATTACTATATCACTATATCAGTGTCACTATATCACCATATCACTATATCATTATATCACTATATCACTATATCATTATATCACTGTATCACTATATCACTGTATCACTGTGTCACTATATCAGTGCTGTCACTATATCACTATATCATTATATCACTATATCACTGTATCACTATATCACTATATCATTATATCACTGTATCACTATGTCACTATATCAGTGCTGTCACTATATCACTATATCATTATATCACTATATCACTGTATCACTATATCACTATATCATTATACCACTATATCACTGTATCACTATATCACTATATCATTATATCACTGTATCACTATGTCACTATATCAGTGCTGTCACTATATCACTATATCATTATATCACTATATCATTATATCACTACTGTATATCACTATATCACTATATCATTATATCACTATATCACTATATCATTATATCACCACATCACTATATCATTATATCACTGTATCACTATATCACTGTATCACTATGTCACTATATCAGTGCTGTCACTATATCACTATATCATTGTATCACTCTTTCACTGTATCACTATATAACTATCACTGTATCACTATATCACTGTACCACTATATCACTGCTGTCACTGTATCACTATATCACTACTGTCACCAGGTCCACTGAACAACAGGGTTTCAGTTCTAGTATTAGATAGGAATGTCTCGGTGTGAGCACTTCCTGTGTGTGTGTGTGTGTGTGTGTGTGTGTGTGTGTGTGTGTGTGTGTGTGTGTGTGTGTGTGTGTGTGTGTGTGTGTGTGTGTGTGTGTGTGTTTGTTAGTCTGTCTTGAAGGCCGACACAGACAGCAGGCAGTGCATGACCACAGCTCCAGTGTCGTACAGCAGCAGCAGAACTGTCAGACTCCAGGAATAGGCCTGTAGGAGACAGGAGAGACATCACACACAGACACACACAAACTCACACTGAAACACACACACACACACACACACTGACAGAAACTGCTGATCTAAAGGGACATCATCCACATCACGTGTGTTCCGTCATTATTGCATCATGTTTATGCTGTAAAACATAAATAAACTTTTAGAGACAGACTAAGGACGGTTTAGAGAAAGGATTGAAGGTTTAAAGATTTAAAGGTTTGGAAGTTTAAAGGTTTGGAGGTTTAAAGGTTTGGAGGTTTAAAGGTTTGGAGGTTTGGAAGTTTAAAGGTTTGGAGGTTTAAAGGTTTGGAGGTTTGGAAGTTTAAAGGTTTGGAGGTTTAAAGGTTTAAAGGTTTGGAGGTTTAAAGGTTTGGAGGTTTAAAGGTTTGGAGGTTTAAAGGTTTGAAGGTTTGGAGGTTTAAAGGTTTGGAGGTTTAAAGGTTTGAAGGTTTGGAGGTTTAAAGGTTTGGAGGTTTAAAGGTTTGGAGGTTTAAAGGTTTGAAGGTTTGGAGGTTTAAAGGTTTGGAGGTTTGGAAGTTTAAAGGTTTGGAGGTTTGGAGGTTTAAAGGTTTGGAGGTTTGGAAGTTTAAAGGTTTGGAGGTTTAAAGGTTTGGAGGTTTGGAGGTTTAAAGGTTTAAAGGTTTGGAGGTTTAAAGGTTTGGAGGTTTAAAGGTTTGGAGGTTTAAAGGTTTGAAGGTTTGGAGGTTTAAAGGTTTGGAGGTTTGGAAGTTTAAAGGTTTGGAGGTTTGGAGGTTTAAAGGTTTGGAGGTTTAAAGGTTTGGAGGTTTAAAGGTTTGAAGGTTTGGAGGTTTAAAGGTTTGGAGGTTTAAAGGTTTGGAGGTTTAAAGGTTTGAAGGTTTGGAGGTTTAAAGGTTTGGAGGTTTAAAGGTTTGGAGGTTTAAAGGTTTGAAGGTTTGGAGGTTTAAAGGTTTGGAGGTTTGGAAGTTTAAAGGTTTGGAGGTTTGGAGGTTTAAAGGTTTGGAGGTTTGGAAGTTTAAAGGTTTGGAGGTTTAAAGGTTTGGAGGTTTGGAGGTTTAAAGGTTTAAAGGTTTGGAGGTTTAAAGGTTTGGAGGTTTGGAGGTTTAAAGGTTTGGAGGTTTAAAGGTTTGAAGGTTTAAAGGTTTGGAGGTTTGAAGGTTTGAAGGTTTGGAGGTTTAAAGGTTTGAAGGTTTGAAGGTTTAAAGGTTTAAAGGTTTGGAGGTTTGAAGGTTTGGAGGTTTAAAGGTTTGAAGGTTTGGAGGTTTAAAGGTTTGAAGGTTTGGAGGTTTGAAGGTTTGGAGGTTTGAAGGTTTGGAGGTTTGAAGGTTTAAAGGTTTGGAGGTTTGGAGGTTTAAAGGTTTGGAGGTTTAAAGGTTTGGAGGTTTGGAGGTTTAAAGGTTTGGAGATTTAAAGGTTTGGAGGTTTGAAGGTTTGAAGGTTTAAAGGTTTGGAGGTTTAAAGGTTTGGAGGTTTAAAGGTTTGGAGGTTTAAAGGTTTGAAGGTTTGGAGGTTTAAAGGTTTGAAGGTTTAAAGGTTTGAAGGTTTAAAGGTTTGGAGGTTTAAAGGTTTGGAGGTTTAAAGGTTTGAAGGTTTGAAGGTTTGAAGGTTTAAAGGTTTGGAGGTTTAAAGGTTTGAAGGTTTGAAGGTTTGGAGGTTTAAAGGTTTGAAGGTTTAAAGGTTTGAAGGTTTGAAGGTTTGGAGGTTTAAAGGTTTGAAGGTTTAAAGGTTTGAAGGTTTAAAGGTTTGGAGGTTTAAAGGTTTGAAGGTTTAAAGGTTTGGAGGTTTAAAGGTTTGAAGGTTTGGAGGTTTAAAGGTTTGAAGGTTTAAAGGTTTGGAGGTTTAAAGGTTTGAAGGTTTAAAGGTTTGGAGGTTTAAAGGTTTGAAGGTTTGAAGGTTTGGAGGTTTAAAGGTTTGAAGGTTTAAAGGTTTGAAGGTTTAAAGGTTTGGAGGTTTAAAGGTTTGAAGGTTTAAAGGTTTGGAGGTTTAAAGGTTTGAAGGTTTGAAGGTTTGGAGGTTTAAAGGTTTGAAGGTTTAAAGGTTTGGAGGTTTAAAGGTTTGGAGGTTTAAAGGTTTAAAGGTTTGGAGGTTTAAAGGTTTGGAGGTTTAAAGGTTTGAAGGTTTGGAGGTTTAAAGGTTTGGAGGTTTAAAGGTTTGAAGGTTTGGAGGTTTAAAGGTTTGGAGGTTTAAAGGTTTGGAGGTTTAAAGGTTTGAAGGTTTGGAGGTTTAAAGGTTTGGAGGTTTGGAAGTTTAAAGGTTTGGAGGTTTGGAGGTTTAAAGGTTTGGAGGTTTGGAAGTTTAAAGGTTTGGAGGTTTAAAGGTTTGGAGGTTTGGAGGTTTAAAGGTTTAAAGGTTTGGAGGTTTAAAGGTTTGGAGGTTTAAAGGTTTGGAGGTTTAAAGGTTTGAAGGTTTGGAGGTTTAAAGGTTTGGAGGTTTGGAAGTTTAAAGGTTTGGAGGTTTGGAGGTTTAAAGGTTTGGAGGTTTAAAGGTTTGGAGGTTTAAAGGTTTGAAGGTTTGGAGGTTTAAAGGTTTGGAGGTTTAAAGGTTTGGAGGTTTAAAGGTTTGAAGGTTTGGAGGTTTAAAGGTTTGGAGGTTTGGAAGTTTAAAGGTTTGGAGGTTTGGAGGTTTAAAGGTTTGGAGGTTTGGAAGTTTAAAGGTTTGGAGGTTTAAAGGTTTGGAGGTTTGGAGGTTTAAAGGTTTAAAGGTTTGGAGGTTTAAAGGTTTGGAGGTTTGGAGGTTTAAAGGTTTGGAGGTTTAAAGGTTTGAAGGTTTAAAGGTTTGGAGGTTTGAAGGTTTGAAGGTTTGGAGGTTTAAAGGTTTGAAGGTTTAGAGGTTTGAAGGTTTGGAGGTTTGAAGGTTTGAAGGTTTAAAGGTTTGGAGGTTTGGAGGTTTAAAGGTTTGGAGGTTTAAAGGTTTGGAGGTTTGGAGGTTTAAAGGTTTGGAGGTTTGAAGGTTTGAAGGTTTAAAGGTTTAAAGGTTTGGAGGTTTGAAGGTTTGGAGGTTTAAAGGTTTGAAGGTTTGGAGGTTTAAAGGTTTGAAGGTTTGGAGGTTTGAAGGTTTGGAGGTTTGAAGGTTTGGAGGTTTGAAGGTTTAAAGGTTTGGAGGTTTGGAGGTTTAAAGGTTTGGAGGTTTAAAGGTTTGGAGGTTTGGAGGTTTAAAGGTTTGGAGGTTTAAAGGTTTGGAGGTTTGAAGGTTTGAAGGTTTAAAGGTTTGGAGGTTTAAAGGTTTGGAGGTTTAAAGGTTTGGAGGTTTAAAGGTTTGAAGGTTTGGAGGTTTAAAGGTTTGAAGGTTTAAAGGTTTGGAGGTTTAAAGGTTTGAAGGTTTAAAGGTTTGAAGGTTTGAAGGTTTGAAGGTTTAAAGGTTTGGAGGTTTAAAGGTTTGAAGGTTTGAAGGTTTGGAGGTTTAAAGGTTTGAAGGTTTAAAGGTTTGAAGGTTTGAAGGTTTGGAGGTTTAAAGGTTTGAAGGTTTAAAGGTTTGAAGGTTTAAAGGTTTGGAGGTTTAAAGGTTTGAAGGTTTAAAGGTTTGGAGGTTTAAAGGTTTGAAGGTTTGGAGGTTTAAAGGTTTGAAGGTTTAAAGGTTTGGAGGTTTAAAGGTTTGAAGGTTTAAAGGTTTGGAGGTTTAAAGGTTTGAAGGTTTGAAGGTTTGGAGGTTTAAAGGTTTGAAGGTTTAAAGGTTTGAAGGTTTAAAGGTTTGGAGGTTTAAAGGTTTGAAGGTTTAAAGGTTTGGAGGTTTAAAGGTTTGAAGGTTTGAAGGTTTGGAGGTTTAAAGGTTTGAAGGTTTAAAGGTTTGGAGGTTTAAAGGTTTGGAGGTTTAAAGGTTTGGAGGTTTAAAGGTTTGAAGGTTTGAAGGTTTGGAGGTTTAAAGGTTTGAAGGTTTAAAGGTTTGAAGGTTTAAAGGTTTGAAGGTTTAAAGGTTTGGAGGTTTGGAGGGAGACTGACTGCCAGCTGCTGTCGAGGACATCGGTACTGAGAGGAGGAGTACGGGTCGATGGGGACGGACAAACACGGGATGTCCTCTTGGAAACAGGAGAGGTTGTAGCAGTAAAGACAGAAGGCAAGCAGCGCCCCCAGCAGACCAACCACGTTACTGCAGGCACAACCACGGAGCTGCGGAGGGGACACGCAACGTCCATCAATGACATAACTGACACAATGATAACATGACTGACACATTGATGACATCACTGACACACTGATGACATCACTGACAGATTGATGACATCACTGACACACTGATGTCCTCATTGTCATGGCATTGTGTATTTCAGTGTGTTTTTCTGTGTATTTCCGTTTGTATTTCATTGCATATTTCATTGCGTATTTCAATGCGTATTTCAGTGTGTATTTCAGTGTGTATTTCAGTGTGTATTTCTGTGTGATGAGAGACAACCCATTGGTCACATGATTAAACTGTTCTGCTGTTACCTACCAGCAGTCTACTGGGGCTCCTCTCATTGGCTATGGTGAAGGATCCTCCTGCCACAATCTGCAACACACACACACACACACACACACACACACACACACACACACACACACACAGTAAGAGTAAACGTCATGAAGCAGACATGTTTGATGTCACATGTAAAGTGTGTCGTGGTCCAGAACATGGTCTGCTCAGACTCTGATGATCTCTGTTGGAAACGTAGCCGGCTGCAGCAGCTGCAGCAGGTAGAGCGCCCCCTGGTGACGCAGACAGCTCAGTTAGCCTGTAGTTCTTACACCACCAACTACGTCACCCGTCAGATGACGGAGCTGCTGCAGGAAGGAACAGATTCTGCAGGAGACACTGAGAACATGTGGAGGACGTTGCTGCTTCGTTTCCTTCAACTCCTGATCAGACAGAGACGTGAGAAGGTTTCTGTTTTTATCAGTTCGGGTGGAGGATCGACTGATGAGGAACCTCCAATCTGTCCGCCTCAGATTCTAATTATCTTACTGGCCTGTTTGGCTTCCTCAGTTTATTACAGTTAATTACAGTTAATTACGGTTTAATACAGTTTATTACCTACATATTAAATAACGTTTCATGTTGCTGGTTCTCTTATTATTGAAGCTACTGACAGTCAGGATCAGATCAGATCAGGATCAGGTCGGGTCGGGTCGGGTCGGGTCAGGATCAGGTCAGGTCAGGTCAGGTCAGGTCAGGATCAGGTCAGGTCAGGTCAGGTCAGGATCAGATCAGGTCAGGTCAGGATCAGATCAGGTCAGGTCAGGATCAGGTCAGGTCAGGTCAGGTCAGGTCAGGATCAGGTCAGGTCAGGTCAGGATCAGATCAGGTCAGGTCAGGATCAGGTCAGGTCAGGTCAGGTCAGGATCAGGTCAGGTCAGGTCAGGATCAGGTCAGGTCAGGTCAGGTCAGGTCAGGTCAGGATCAGGTCAGGTCAGGTCAGGTCAGGATCAGATCAGGTCAGGATCAGGTCAGGTCAGGTCAGGATCAGGTCAGGTCAGGTCAGGTCAGGTCAGGATCAGGTCAGGTCAGGTCAGGTCAGGATCAGATCAGGTCAGGATCAGATCAGGTCAGGTCAGGATCAGATCAGATCATTATCAGGATCACGTACCAGTAGTCCTAAGACCAGCGGCAGTATGAAGAGTTTCGGCAGAGTGTTGTCGGTGTGAGCGAACGATGGAGACAGCAGCAGCTGGAACAGCCCCAGCAGGACGGTCACCACCTGCAGACACAGACACACGCCTGACTCATCATGTATGACTCGGTCATCATGTATGACTCGGTCATCATGGTCACACACTGCATTCCAAGAGTGGTTCTGGTCTCACCGCAGCACTTTCAGGGTCGAACCAGGCGGATAGGCGATGCAGCCGGGGTCCAGTTGCTGGCTCCGCCCCCTCAGAGGCCATGTTACTGCAAACAGAAAACTGACAGCAGATCCACCTGCATGAAAACACAGAAACATGACATTCATCTGTACAACACACGTAATCCAGAGAATGAGATGAGACCTCTGGGTTTGGATGTTTGCTTTATTGTATGTTTTATTAAGTATGAATTAGCCTGATGGGAGGGGCTTACTACATTTAAAGGATGGAGGTCAGTGTGGGCGGAGTTCCAGAGCGGGTAACAACTACTTTGTCAAGACAAACCTTTTGGTTTATAATTTTTTGTTTTGTTTTATTGTTTTTTTTAAAAAAACATTTTGGTTGTTTGTTGGAACTGTTTTTCTACTTGTAGATATATTTTTGCCACCAATCAGCACTTCTGGGAGACAAGCACAATAAACGTCACCGTCACCACGACGACGCCATGCTTGGTTATCTGAGGTTGAACTCCGTCATAGATGGTCTCAGAAGTGGGACGGATGGTGGAAAGAGGACAGTTTGTCTTCCAGGAGCAGCGCTCCCAGCAGGAGGACCACCGCTCGCTCATCTGCTGCATCAGGGGGAGCTGGGGTCCATAAGGAGGGTGTCCTGCTGGAGGAGGTCCTGCTGGAGGAGGTCCTGCTAGAGGAGGTGCTACTGGAGGATATGCTGCTGGAGGAGGTCCTGCTGGAGGAGATCCTGCTGGAGGAGGTGCTGCTGAGCTGATGCCCCCCCTCCCTTCCCTCCGTCACCATGTGATCAGGTTCATTAATGATCATTAGGTTTGACTGGATGAAGAAAATCTCATCTTCAGAGAATAACGTTTGAAAAGCAGAAAGACAGAAAGACACGAAGCATGAAGGGACTCAAAGAATAAAAGACTGGAGGAGCGGAGCCAGTGGGTGGAGCCAGTGGGTGGAGCCAATGGACAGTGAGAACAGTTTGTTCACTAGAACAAAACAGGAAACAGAGAGAAAGTTTATCAAAACCAGATGTCTGAATCCTCCAGGGGAGACAGGAATGTGGAGGAGGAGCAGGAGAAGAAGCAGGAGGAGGAAGAAGAGCAGGAGGAGGCAGAGGAGGAGGAAGAGGAGAAGGAGCAGGAGGAGCAGGAGGAGGAGCATGAGGAGGAGCAGGATGACCAGGATGAGGCGGAGGAGGAGCAGGAGGAGGAGGAAGAGAAGGGGCAGGAGCAGGAGGACCAGGACAAAGAGGAGGACAAGGATGAGCAGGAGGCGGAGGAGGAGGAATAGGAAGAGGAACAAGAGAAGGAGGAGGAGCAGGAGGAAGAGCGTGTTGGGGGGGACACTGTTGGGGGGGCCGTGTTGGGAGGGGACAGTGTTGTGGGGGACAGTGTTGGGGGGTTACAGTGTTGGGAGGGGACAGTGTTGGGGGGACAGTGTTGTGGGGGACAGTGTTGGGGGGGGTTACAGTGTTGGGAGGGGACAGTGTTGGGGGGACAGTGTTGTGGGGGACATTGTTGGGGGGGTTACAGTGTTGGGAGGGGACAGTGTTGGGGGGACAGTGTTGTGGGGGACATTGTTGGGGGGTTACAGTGTTGGGGGGGACAACACCACATTACATTACATTTCATTTAGCTGACGCTTTTATCCAAAGCGACTTACAATAAGTGCATTTCAAACATGAGGGTATAAAACCCTACATTGCACAACAGTACACTACACAACACTACAAAACATTACACAACACTACACAACACTACACAACATTACACTGCTCAACACTACACTGCACAACACTACATAACATCAGCACTACATAATACTACACTACATTGTCCAACATGACACTACACAACACTACACTACACTGCTCAACACCACACTACACTACACTGCACAACACTACACTGCACAACAATACACTGCTCAACACTACACAACACTGCTCAACACTACACAACACTACACAACACTACAATGCTCAACACCACACTGTACAACACTACACAGCACTATATTGCACAACACTACACTGCATAACACTACACAACACCACACAACATTGCTCAACACCACACTACATTACACAACACTACACTACACTGCACAACACTACACTGCTCAACACTACACTGCACAACACTACACTGCACTGCACAACAATACACTGCTCAACACTACACAACACTGCTCAACACTACACTGCACTACACAACACTATACTGCACAACACTACACTACACTGCATAACACTACACTACACTGCACAACACTACACTACAATGCTCAACACCACACTGTACAACACTACACTGTACAACACAACACTACACTGCACAACACTGCACTGCACAACACCACACTGCACAACAATACACTGCTCAACACTACATAACACTACACTGCTCAACACTGCACAACACTACACTACACTGCTCAACACCACACTACACAACACTGCTCAACACCACACTACACTACACTGCACAACACTACACAACACTACACTGTACAACACTACACAACACTACACTGCACAACACTACACTGCACAACAATACACTGCTCAACACTACACAACACAGCACTATATTGCACAACACTACACTGCATAACACTACACAACACTACACAACATTGCTCAACACCACACTACATTACACAACACTACACTACACTGCTCAACACTACACTGCCCAACACTGCCCAACACTACACTGTACAACACTACACTACACAACACTACACTGCACTGCACAACAATACACTGCTCAACACTACACAACACTGCACAACACTACACTGCACTACACTACACTGCACAACACTACACAACACTACACTGCACTACACTGCACTACACAACACTACACTACACTGCACAACACTACACTGCTCAACACTACACTACACTGCACAACACTACACTGCACAACACTACACTACACTACACTACACTGCACTACACAACACTACACTACACTGCACAACACTACACTGCTCAACACTACACTACACTGCACAACACTACACTGCACAACACTACACTACACAACACTACACTGCTCAACACTACAATGCTCAACACCACACTGCTCAACACTACACTGTACAACACTACACAACACTGCACAACACCACACTGCACAACAATACACTGCTCAACACTACACAACACTACACTGCTCAACACTGCACAACACTACACTACACTGCTCAACACCACACTACACTACACAACACTGCTCAACACCACACTACACTACACTGCACAACACTATACTGCACAACACTACACAACACTACACTGCACAACACTACACAACACTACACTGCACAACACTACACTGCACAACAATACACTGCTCAACACTACACAACACTGCTCAACACTACACTGCACTACACAACACTACACAGCACTATATTGCACAACACTACACTGCATAACACTACACAACACTACACAACATTGCTCAACACCACACTACATTACACAACACTACACTACACAACACTACACAACACTACACTGCACAACACTACACTGCTCAACACTACACTGCACAACACTACACAACACTAGACTGCTCAACACTACACTGCACTGCACAACACTGCTCAACACTACACTGCTCAATACTACACTGCATAACACTACACAACACTATGCTGCCCAACACTACACTGCACAACTATACACTGCTCAACACTACACTGCACAAAACTACACTGCTCAACACTACACTACACAGTACTACACTGCACAACACTACACAACACTACACTGCTCAACACTACACTGCACAACACTACACTGCACTGCACAACACTGCTCAACACTACACTGCACTACACAACACAGCACTATATTGCACAACACTACACAACACTACGCTGCTCAACACTACACTGCTCAATACTACACTGCACAACACTACACAACACTACACTGCTCAACACTACACTGCACAACACTACACTGCACTGCACAACATTGCTCAACACCACACTACATTACACAACACTACACTACACTGCACAACACTACACAACACTACACTGCTCAACACTACACTGCTCAATACTACACTGCCCAACACTACACAACACTATGCTGCTCAACACTACACTGCACAACTATACACTGCTCAACACTACACAACACTATGCTGCTCAACACTACACTGCACAACTATACACTGCTCAACACTACACTGCACAACACTACACAACACTACACTACACAACACTACACTGCTCAACACTACACTGCACAACACTAGACTGCTCAACACTACACTGCACTGCACAACACTGCTCAACACTACACTGCTCAATACTACACTGCATAACACTACACAACACTATGCTGCCCAACACTACACTGCACAACTATACACTGCTCAACACTACAATGCTCAACACTACACTGCTCAACACTACACAACACTGATGCCCAACACTACACTGCTCAACAATACACTGCTCAACACTACACAACACTACACTACACTGCACAACATTACATTACAGCCCTGAAACACTTGACCCCAGCCCTGACCTGTGCAGAGTGGGCGTGTCCTGGCTGCACGTGGACCTGCCTGGATATGTCAGGAGAGGAGCAGAGATGGTCGGCCAGGTCCTCACAAGTGTAAACTGAGAGCAGACAGGTACACACACCTGGACTGTCAGTGGTACAGGTGTGGTGGGTCACGTGGTAAAACTACATTTCAGTGGCACTGAGTGTCTCACAGCAGAGAGGATCTCCACGGGCTGCTGATGGTTTCCAGATGAAACATGAAAACATGCAGTGTCCGATGATGAGCGCCGCCTGAGGCTGCTGCAGGTATTACACTCTCGGCGTTCAAAACAACAGACACACCAACTGTCTTTTAACATTTACATCACATCAGTGTGTTGTGACGCGGTTACTCACCTGTCGGTTACACACACCAACACCGCAGATCCGCTACGGTCCGGAACAGGAACTTTTAACGGACAAAAATCCAGACAAACTTGCACCGAAGTGGGAGAGGAAGTGAAGGAGGAGCTCCGCTGGAGGAGATCCAGACAGAACAGCCTCTCTGCTGGAAACACATCCTCTCACGCACCGCCCGCACACGACCAGCTTCGGGACAACAGGCTGAGGGACAACACGCTGCGGGACAACAGGCTGAGGGACAACACGCTGCGGGACAACAGGCTGAGGGACAACAGGCTGAGGGACAGAAGACTTCTACAGAAGGAAACATTTTCAAAGGTAGGAGCGACATTTCTAAGTCTTTCTAACAGACAGCAGCTCACACGAGGAACACCGTCAGCTCGGGTGAGCGGCGATGATGAGGAGGAGGAGGACCTGATGAAGAACCGCTGCAGGGAACCGAACAGAGCCCAGAAACCAGACCCAGCCCTCCTCACGACTGCGCCTGCTCTCAGGCTGCTTCATCTGCCGCGCGCTCACTCACCTTCATCACATGAGGAAGAGGAGCACAGGTTACCACATGATCCGTGTGTCTCGTGACATACATCAGGTACGATGTTACAGACCTTTCAGAGGACCAAGAGGAGACCAACATGTCTGAGCAGCTGCAGAGCTGTGACGTCACAGTCCCAGCTGACATGAAGTCATTTCAAAGAATTTATCTTCACTGTTTTCACCAAAGTAACGAAGGACATTAGCTCCGGTACTGAAGTCCAGTGTCGAGCTGCATTTACTTTGCTGTGATGCTGGTTTCTACCTCCACAGTCACTTCCTGTCTGTCCTCCACCAGTCGATGTGAAGCTTCAGTTTCAGATGAACATCTGACAAGCAGTTAAACACATGAAAGATGAAGCCAGAGGTTTAAATCTTGAGTCTGGTGACATCATACAGAGAGCAGCGTGTCGTCCATCTTAGTTCACGTCTCTGAGATGTTCACAGCTCCAACAAACTTCTCATGGTTTCATTTCAATAAACCTTCCAAAGGTCCAATATATCAGTGAGAGGTGAGACAGGTGTAACAGTGACAATTCAATTCAATTTTTTTATTAATATAGCGCCAAATCACAACACGTTATTTAATGCCACTTAACACATTAAAGTCTTTACAGCAAGACTTTACAATATTATACAGAGAAACCCAACAATTCAACGATTCAACAATTCCCACATAAGCTAGGAGGGAAAAACTCCTCTTTAAGGGAGAAAAACCTCCAACAGAGGGAAGAAAAACTCCCTTTAACAGGAAGAAACCTCCAACAGAACCAGGATCAGAGGTGGGCGGAGCATCTGTTAACAGAACCAGGATCAGAGGTGGGCGGAGCTTCTGTTAACAGAACCAGGATCAGAGGTGGGCGGAGCATCTGTTAACAGAGCCAGGCTCAGAGGTGGGCGGAGCATCTGTTAACAGAACCAGGATCAGAGGTGGGCGGAGCATCTGTTAACAGAACCAGGCTCAGAGGTGGGCGGAGCATCTGCCTCGACCGGTTGGGGTGAGAGGAGAGCAGAGAGAGAAAAGGACAGCATAGAAATAGAAGAGAAGAACTGTTGGTGGAGACGACAATCACAGAGCAGAGACATGCAGCTCCATGACGGGACATCTGGAAAAGAAAGAACAGAAACTACACGAGTGAAGGAACTGAATGGAGACAACAGATAATAAGAAGAAACTATGGGAGAGAAGAAGATGGTGAGGTATGAGTCAGTTAAAGAGTAGGAGGAAAGAAAAGAAGTTCAGCGTGTAACGAGGTCCTCCAGCAGCCTCGGCCTATAACAGCATAACTAAGGGTTGGTTCAGGTCTACCTGAGCCAGCCCTAACTATAGGCTTTATCAAGAAGGAAGGTTTTGAGTCTAATCTTAAAGCTAGAGAGGGTTTCTGTCCCTCCAACACAAACTGGGAGCTGGTTCCACAGGGGAGGAGCCTGAAAACTGAAGCTCCGCCTCCCATTCTACTTCTGGAAACTCTAGGAACCACAAGTAGACCAGCGTACTGAGAGAGAAGTGCTCTGCTAGGATTATATGGTTCTATAAGATCTCTAAGATATGATGGAGCCTGGTCATGTAGAGCTTTGTAAGTCATCAAGAGAATTTTAAATTATATTCTTGATTTCACAGGAAGCCAGTGAAGAGAAGATAAAACTGGAGAAATATGATCTCTCTTGATAAATCCCGTCAGTACTCTTGCTGCAGCATTTTGGATCAGCTGCAGGTTTTTAATGAGTAATTTGGACATCCTAACAACAAGGAATTACAATAATCTAGTCTAGAAGTAACAAACGCATGAATGAGTTTTTCTGCGTCACGCTGAGGAAGGATTTTCCTGATTTTATTAATATTACGTAGATGAAAGAAGGCAGTTCTGGAGATTTGCTTTATATGGTGTCTAAAGGACAAATCCTCATCAAAGATGACTCCAAGGTTCCTCACAGTTTTGCTGGAGGCCAAGACAACGTCACCTAGAGTAACTAAGTGATTACAGAAAGAGTTTCTGAGGTGTTTAGGACCAAGTACAAGAACTTCTGTTTTGTCTGAATTTAGAAACAGGAAGTTTTTGGTCATCCAGGACTTTATGTCTTTTAGACAGGCTTCAAGTTTTACTAACTGATTAGTTTCATCTGGTTTTATAGAAAGATATAGCTGAGTGTCATCTGCATAACAATGGAAGTTGATGCAGTGCTTCCTGATGACATCTCCTAATAGAAGCATGTACAAAGTAAAAAGTATTGGGCCTAACACTGAGCCTTGTGGAACTCCATAACTAACTCTTGTTTGTCTGGAAGGCTCATTGTTTACATGGACAAACTGGAATCTATCTGATAAGTAGGATTTGAACCAGTCTAATGCGGTTCCTTTAATCCTCGTAACGTCTTCTAATCTCTGTAATAAGATCGTATGATCAATCGTATCAAAAGCAGCACTGAGGTCCAGAAGAACAAGTAGAGAGACGAGTCCATTATCTGAGGCTAATAAAAGGTCGTTAGTAACTTTCACCAGAGCTGTTTCTGTGCTATGATGAACTCTAAAGACTGAAAATCTTCAAACAGATCATTCCTTTGTTAATGATCACAAAGTTGATTTGAAACAACTTTTTCAAGGATTTCAGAAATAAACGTCAGGTTGTAAATTGGTCTGTAGTTTCCTAAAACAGCTGATCAAGAGTCGGCTTTTTAAGTAAAGGTTTAATTACAGCCACTTTAAAAGCCTGTGGTACATAGCTGGTTACAATAGATAGGTTGATCTGATCTAATATGGAAGTATTAATTAAAGGGAAGACTTCCTTAAAAAGTTTAGTTGGGATGAGATCTAACAGACAGCTAGAGGATCCAGATGAAGAAATAATTCTAGTTAACTCAGAGAGATCAACAGGAGAGAAATGTTCCAAGTTTACATCTGGTCCTACAGTTGCTTTCAGGGCTGCTGTTGCTTAGCAACACATCAGTGATGGTGTCAGGAAGGGTCGGCCCGATTCTCTCCCTGATAGTAAGAATTTTATTAGTAAAGAAGTTAATGAAGTCATTACTGCTGAGAGCTGAAGGAATAGAGGGCTCAACAGAACTGGGACTCTTTGTCAGCCTGCTACAGTGATGAAAAGAAACCTGGGGTTGTTCTTGTTGTCCTCTATTAATGATGAATAATATAAAGTTCTGGCCTTACGAAGAGCTTTCTTATATAATATTAGACCAGTAGTCTCTTCTTCAGAGGGGCGACATCATCTAGAGTTGTAGCAGAGATACTGCAGTGTTTTCTACCAGATGATCCACTTGTGTGGGACTAAGATCAACGTAGATGTCTTCCACTGCTTTAACACACGGCATCGAAGAGGATAAACATGTAACTGCTTCCTTAAACTTGGCCACGACATCATCTGACAGACATCTACTGTAGTGGGATTTATTCCCACATGCTGTGTAGTCCATTATTGGAACTTCAGATGTTAATAAGAAGTGGTCTGACAAAACAGGGTTTGGAGGAAATACTATTACATTTTCAGTTTCCATCCCATACGACAGAACCAGATGGAGGGTGTGGTTACCACGGTGACGGGGTTTATTTACATCCTGATAAAAGCCTACAGAATCTAATAATGAGCTGAAAGTAGAACTGAGGCTGTCGTTGTCCACGTCAACATGAATGTTAAAGTCTCCCACTATCATCACTTTATCTGAACTCAGCACTAAATCTGATCAAAAGTCAGAATTCAGTTAGAAACTCTGAATAAGGACCAGGTGGGAGATAAACAACAACAATACAATCCGTTTCTCTGCTTTCCAGTTTGGGTGAGAGACTAAGAGTCAGACTCTCAAATGATTTATAACTAAGTTTAGGCTTTGGATTAATTGATAAACTTGAGTGGAAGATTGCTGCCACTCCTCCTCCCCCTCTTCCTCCTCCTCCTCCTCGTCCTCCTCCTGAATCTCTAGGAATATGATAATGAATATGACTGGGAGGAGTTGCTTCATTAATCCTAACATATTCTTCCTGTTGCAGCCAGGTCTCTGTGAGACAGAGTAAATCAATCTGATGATCAGTTATCAAGTCATTTACTAACAGAGATTTAGACCAGAGAGATCTGATATTTAATAGTTCGTTTTTAATTGTCAGATTTTTTTGATCCATTAATTTGGTAGGATCCATTTTTATTACATTTTTATTGATCCATCTTTCCTTGAGTGTTTTAAATATCGGTGGTCTGGGTACAGACACAACCTCTACAGGATGTTGAAGGTTTTGGGTGAGTGACAGCTCTAAAGAAGCTGCAGAGGAGCTGTAAGACTGACGTGTTGTCGCGACAATGACGGTGTCATGTCGTTCTTGACGGTGACGTGAACCGTGGGCTTCTTCTTGGGACGATGTCTCCTTTGTCCTGTCCCCCGGCCGCCCGGCTGTTCAGGTGCTGCGGGGGACCGGCTAACTAAACCTGTATCCTGGACAGCTGTACACCCCCCCCCCCCCTCCCTGAGGAGCTCCTATGGTTAGCATGGTGCACAGCAGTGATTCTAATTCAGTGACCCTGGCCTCCAGAGCCCTAACTACACTCCTCCTCCTCCTCTTCCTCCTCCTCCTCCTCCTCATTAAGGAGACAGGGTTGTAACTAAACATGTCACACTGAGCAGGAAAAACCAGAAGAGGAGGAGGGAGAGAGGGAAGACGTTGCTGACTGTTAAACTAGCAGCACCAAAACACCAAGTTAGTGAACGTTGGTCAAAGATTTAACAGGAGAATTGTTCAAGAAGAGCAAACGTGAGTTTTAACTGGAGATGAGAAGAAGTGGAGAGATTTAGATACGTATATATATAGATATATATAGATAGAGATTTAGATACGTATATATATAGATATATATAGATAGAGATTTAGATACGTATATATATAGATATATATAGATAGAGATTTAGATACGTATATATATAGATATATATAGATAGAGATTTAGATACGTATATATATAGATATATAGATAGAGATTTAGATACGTATATATATAGATATATATAGATAGAGATTTAGATATGTATATATATAGATATATATAGATAGAGATTTAGATACGTATATATATATAGATATATAGATAGAGATTTAGATACGTATATATATAGATATATATAGATAGAGATTTAGATACGTATATATATAGATATATATAGATAGAGATTTAGATACGTATATATATATAGATATATAGATAGAGATTTAGATACGTATATATATAGATATATATAGATAGAGATTTAGATACGTATATATATAGATATATATAGATAGAGATTTAGATACGTATATATATATAGATATATAGATAGAGATTTAGATACGTATATATATAGATATATATAGATAGAGATTTAGATACGTATATATATAGATATATATAGATAGAGATTTAGATACGTATATATATAGATATATATAGATAGAGATTTAGATACGTATATATATAGATATATAGATAGAGATTTAGATACGTAGAATTCAGGAAGAGAAGCTGAAATAACAGAAGTAACACTAGTCACAATGTTTGTAGACAGGAAGTGATGTCATACGCTCACCGTGATGTCGGACGAGATTCCCGTCTGCAGGATCGACAGGTGAGATAGGTGTGACAGTGACAGCTCAGTGTACTGTGAGCTCTTCTGTCCTCTGCAGGTGATGGCCGTGTCCGTCTCCAGAGACCTGACGGTGCAGGTGTTGGAGGATGTGAATGCTGTGAAGCTGATGGACAGACAGCAGGCGCTGCAGTCTGCCATCCAGAGAGGAGAGCCCAAATGTCTGGGGGTGAGTCTGCACCACAGCCTGTATCTTAAAGTGTTCGTAGAGACGGGTGGAGACGGGTGGAGACGGGTGGAGACGGGTGGAGACGGGTGGAGACGGATGGAGACGGATGGAGACGGGTGGAGACGGGTGGAGACGGGTGGAGACGGGTGGAGACAGATGGAGACGGGTGGAGACGGGTGGAGACAGATGGAGACGGTCCCCCCAGCTGAAGCATGTTGGTGTTTGAGTGTCGACACACAAACGTCTGATGCTTCAGTGGATCACAAAGAATCCTGAGAGATTACCTGAGAAAATATCTTTGTAGACTGCAGCTGAACACACTGTCCATTTCTACATACATGACATATTCAGTATATCATGTGACATACATGACCACATCACTCAGATCAACCACAACTCTCCGAAACATACAACAAATGAGACAACATGGAGGACTGACACCTGTTCCTGTTTCTGAGACACTCTGCTGACTCTGTGTGTGTGTGTGTGTGTGTGTGCGTGCGTGTGTGCGTGTGTGTGCGTGCGTGTGTGCGTGCGTGTGTGTGTGTGTGTGTCAGGTGACTCAGGTGATGCTGGGGCTGATGGTCATTTCCTACTCCATCCCTCTGCTCTTCACTGAGCTCACTGAGGTGGTCACCCTGGGGGTCCCATGGTGGAGCGGCCTGATGGTGAGTCTATGCGCTTGTGTGTGTGTGTGTCTGTGTGTGTGTGTGTGTCTGTGTGTGTGTGTGTGTGTGTGTCTGTCTGTGTGTGTGTGTGTGTGTGTGTGCTCCTCATGTCTCTGCCGTGTGTGTCTGTGTTCCAGTTCATCACTGCTGGAGTGGTCTCCATCATCCTGGACAAACACTGCTCCATGAGGATTGTGAGTCTCTCCTACACACACACACACACACACACACACACACACGTGATGTGTCATCGTGACGGTGTCTTGTCGTCATGATGGTGTCGTGTCCGTCACTGTCGTGTCGCCGTGACGTGTCGCTGTGACGGTTACGTGTCGTGACGGTGACGTGTCGTTCTTGACGGTGTCGTGTCGTCGTGACGTTGTTGTGTCGCTGTAACGGTGTCGTGTCGCCGTGACGGTCACGTGTCGTCGTCATGGTTACATCGTGACGGTGTCGTCGTGATGGTGTCGTTGTGACGGTGACGTGTCGTTCTTGACGGTGACGTGTCGTCGTGACGGTGACGTGTCGTTGTGACGGTGACGTGTCGTTCTTGACGGTGTCGTGTCATCGTGACGGTGTTGTGTCGCTGTGACGGTGTCGTGTCGCTGTGACGGTGACGTGTCGTCGTGATGGTTACGTCGTGACGGTGTCGTCGTGACGGTGTCGTGTCATTGTGATGGTGTCGTTGTGACGGTGACGTGTTGTTGTGATGTGTCACTGTGACGGTGTCGTGTCGCCGTGACGGTGACGTGTCGTCGTGACGGTGTCGTGTCATCGTGATGTTGTGGTCGTGACGGTGACAGTGTCGTGTCGTCGTGATGATGGTGTCGTGACGTGTCGTCGTGACGTGTCGTCGTGACGGTGACGTGTTGTTGTGATGTGTCGCTGTGACGGTGTCGTGTCGTCGTGACGTGTCGTCGTGACGTGTCGCCGTGACGGTGACGTGTTGTTGTGATGTGTCGCTGTGACGGTGTCGTGTCGTCGTGATGATGGTGTCGTGACGTGTCGTCGTGACGTGTCGTCGTGACGTGTCGTCGTGACGTGTCGTCGTGACGGTGACGTGTGCTCTTCCAGCTGCAGGTGTGCTCAGTGGTGAGCGTGCTGTCTGTTCTGCTGTCAGTGGTGGCTGCGATCATCTACTCTGTGGACATGGACAGACATCTGGAGACGCCCTGCATCAAGGACATCCACCAAGCCTGTGACGACGAGCACTACGCCACGGTGAGTCCGCACTTCATCTTCATCACCTAGCTGCGTCTTGGTCCTCATGTACATGTCTGTACGGGGACATCTTTTTTCATACTAACCTGTAATGTGTCGCAGGTGTATGGGACCTGCCCGGTTGTGCTGCGGACCCCGTCGGGTCCTGGGGCCGTCGGGTCCCCGTCCCGTCCTGTTAATGATACTTCACGTGTGTCCTCTTCCAACAGAGGCTGAGCAGAGGGCTGAAGTCGTCCCTCCTCCTCTTCACTCTGGTCCAGACTGCCATCTCTGCCGTCCTCCTCTTCCTCATCATCAGACAGCGACGCAGCTTCGACCAATATACTGTAAGACTCAGTCAGCAGACAGACTTTCATCTTCCGGTCTCACAGCCTTCAGGTTTGGGCCACCTGCTATTTATCTCACGAGATGATGAATATTCCTGCGGTGGTTCCTCTGTTCCGTCTCTAACCTGTCTTTCTGTCTCTGACCTGTGTCTCTGTCTTTGACCTGTCTTTTTGTCTCTGACCTGTCTTTCTCTGACCTGTCTCTCTGTCTCTGACCTGTCTGTCGCTGTCTCTGACCTGTCTCTGACCTGTCTCTATGACCTGTCTGTCTCTGACCTGTCTCTCTGCCTCTGTCTCTACAGTCTCTGACTCCAGCTGCTCTCGTCCCTCCCGACCTGAACTGATCAATCAATCTGACCTGAAATCCCAGAGTCGCTGATCAGGTGTGTGTGTGTGTGTGTGTTCTGATCAGGTGTGTGTGTGTGTGTGTGTGTGTGTGTGTGTGTGTGTGTGTGTGTGTTCTCTTCACATGATGTTATAAAACATCATCTATTTTTTACTAACTCTGATGTTACAGTTTATTTTACACAAAATAAAATCATACACTCATGAACTGAATGAATCTGAGTCTTTGTCAGAGGAGGAGAAGGAAGAGGAGGAGGAGCGTGTTGGAGGAAGAGATGACGTCAATCATCATACAGTGAAGGAAATAATTATTTGATCTTTTACTGATTTTGTAAGTTTGCCCACTGACAAAGAAATGAACGGTCTATAATTGTAATGGAGGTTTATTTTAACAGAGACAGAATATTAAAACAAACACAACCTTTATACAGGTAAGGAGTTGAGACGGGTGTCTTTTATACAGGTAACCAGTTGAGACTGGTGTCTTTTGTACAGGTGTGGAGTTGAGACGGGTGTCTTTTATACAGGTGACATGTTGAGACGGGTGTCTTTTATACAGGTAACCAGTTGAGACGGGTGTCTTTTATACAGGTGACATGTTGAGACGGGTGTCTTTTATACAGGTAACCAGTTGAGACGGGTGTCTTTTATACAGGCTTATACACTTTCTTAAAGCGAGAGGACGATTCTAACCGTCTGTAGGAGACAGAATTCTTGTTAGTTGGTCGGAGATCAAATACTTATTTCACAATCAAACACAAATCAATTCATAACTTTTATATGTTGTGATTTTCTGGATTTAATTTTTTTTTTGGTATATTCTGTCTGTTAAAATAAACCTCCATTACAATTATATTTTACTTAGTTGAGTGTCAGGAGTCCGGTTTCCCTCCGTTTGCCCCCGATCTCCTCTCCTCCTGTGTCCCCTCAGTCCCCTGTCTGCTTGTTCTGTGTCCTCCTCTCCTCTCCTCCTGTGTCCCCTCAGTCCCCTGTCTGCTTGTTCTGTGTCCTCCTCTCCTCTCGTGTCCCCTCAGTCCCCTGTCTGCTTGTTCTGTGTCCTCCTCTCCTCTCCTCTCGTGTCCCCTCAGTCCCCTGTCTGCTTGTCCTGTGTCCTCCTCTCCTCCTGTGTCCCCTCAGTCCCCTATCTGCTTGTTCTGTGTCCTCCTCTCCTCCTGTGTCCCCTCAGTCCCCTGTCTGCTTGTTCTGTGTCCTCCTCTCCTCTCCTCCTGTGTCCCCTCAGTCCCCTGTCTGCTTGTTCTGTGTCCTCCTCTCCTCACCTCCCGTGACCACGCCCCTCACCAGTCCCAGCAGCTGCAGCCACTCACCCCTGATCACCTCCTGCAGGTGTGCTGCATCTCCCTGATCACCTCCCCGGACTATATGTACCCTGCCCCTGCACTCCTCTGGTTGTTAGTCACCCGTCCGTCCTCCGTCTGTTACCAAGGTAACAACTTGATTGGGAGACGGGGGGCTGAAAGAGGAAAGTGAAGGAGATGAAGATGATGGACATGTAGTTACAGAAGATGGATAATAAATGAGGAGCGTATGTCATCTATCTTTTTAGTAAAGTAGTTGACAAAGTGGCTTGGTGGAAGGGAGAGGGAGGGAGGGGGGGAGGGGGTCAAGGAGGTTGGAGAAGATGGAGAAGATGGAGAAGAGGTTTTTGGGATTAGAAAAAGAGGATTGAATTCTGGTTTGGTAGAAAGAGCTTTTGGCTGCAGAGATAGAGAAGAGAAAGAGGAGGGGAGAGAGGAGGAGGACAGAGTGGAAAAGGACAGAGAGGAGGGAGAGAGGAGGGAGAGAGGAGGAGGACAGAGAGGAGGAGGAGGAGGGAGAGAGGAGGGAGAGATTGATAAGTGAGCAGGTCGTCAGGGTGGTTAGATTTTCTACATTTCCTTTCTGATGCTCTCATAGTGGCTCTCTGGGAGCACCGAGTCAGACAACCACGGAGCTGGGGAGGACTGGAGGACATAGAGGAGGACATGGAGGACAGGAGGACATGGAGGAGGACAGAGACAATCAAGAGAGGAAGACAGAGTAGAAAGATACATATTTATATGAATGTATGTATGTATATATGTATGTATGTATGTACAGTGGGTACGGAAAGTATTCAGACCCCTTTACATTTTTCACTCTTTGTTTCATTGCAGCCATTTGCTAAAATCAAAAAAGTTCATTTTATTTCTCATTAATGTACACTCAGCACCCCATCTTGACAGAAAAAAACAGAAATGTAGAAATTTGTGCAAATTTATTAAAAAAGAAAAACTGAAATATCACATGGTCATAAGTATTCAGACCCTTTGCTGTGACACTCATATTTAACTCACATGCTGTCCATTTCTTCTGATCCTCCTTGAGATGGTTCTACTCCTTCATTGGAGTCCAGCTGTGTTTAATTAAACTGATTGGACTTGATTAGGAAAGGCACACACCTGTCTATATAAGACCTTACAGCTCACAGTGCATGTCAGAGCAAATGAGAATCATGAGGTCGAAGGAACTGTCCAAGGAGCTCAGAGACAGAATTGTGGCAAGGCACAGATCTGGCCAAGGTTACAAAATAATTTCTGCAGCACTCAAGGTTCCTAAGAGCACAGTGGCCTCCATAATCCTTAAATGGAAGAAGTTTGGGACGACCAGAACTCTTCCTAGACCTGGCCGTCCAGCCAAACTGAGCAATCGTGGGAGAAGAGCCTTGGTGAGAGAGGTAAAGAAGAACCCAAAGATCACTGTGGCTGAGCTCCAGAGATGCAGTAGGGAGATGGGAGAAAGTTCCACAAAGTCAACTATCACTGCAGCCCTCCACCAGTCGGGGCTTTATGGCAGAGTGGCCCGATGGAAGCCTCTCCTCAGTGCAAGACATATGAAAGCCCGCATAGAGTTTGCCAAAAAACACATGAAGGACTCCCAGACTATGAGAAATAAGATTCTCTGGTCTGATGAGACCAAGACTGAACTTTTTGGTGTTAATTCTCAGCGGTATGTGTGGAGAAAACCAGGCACTGCTCATCACCTGCCCAATACAATCCCAACAGTGAAACATGGTGGTGGCAGCATCATGCTATGGGGGTGTTTTTCAGCTGCAGGGACAGGACGACCGGTTGCAATTGAAGGAAAGATGAATGCGGCCAAGTACAGAGATATCCTGGAAGAAAACCTCTTCCAGAGTGCTCTGGACCTCAGACTGGGCCGAAGGTTCACCTTCCAACAAGACAATGACCCGAAGCACACAGCTAAAATAACAAAGGAGTGGCTTCGGAACAACTCTGTGACCATTCTTGACTGGCCCAGCCAGAGCCCTGACCTAAACCCAATTGAGCATCTCTGGAGAGACCTGAAAATGGCTGTCCACCAACGTTCACCATCCAACCTGACGGAACTGGAGAGGATCTGCAAGGAAGAATGGCAGAGGATCCCCAAATCCAGGTGTGAAAAGCTTGTTGCATCATTCCCAAGAAGACTCATGGCTGTACGAGCTCAAAAGGGTGCTTCTACTCAATACTGAGCAAAGGGTCTGAATACTTATGACCATGTGATAGTTCAGTTTTTCTTTTTTAATAAATTTGCACAAATTTCTACATTTCTGTTTTTTTCTGTCAACATGGGGTGCTGAGTGTACATTAATGAGAAATAAAATGAACTTTTTTGATTTTAGCAAATGGCTGCAATGAAACAAAGAGTGAAAAATTTAAAGGGGTCTGAATACTTTCCGTACCCACTGTATATATGTATGTATGTATGTATGTATGTATGTATGTATATATGTATGTGTATATATATGTATGTATGTATGTATATATGTATGTGTATATATATGTATGTATATATATGTGTATATATATATATATATATACATGTGTGTATATATGTATGTATGTATATATATATATATATACATACATACATACATACATACATATGTATATATATGGGCGGCACGGTGGTGCAGTGGTTAGCACTGTCGCCTCACAGCAAAAAGGTTCTGGGTTCGAATCCGGTCCTGGGCCTTTCTGTGAGGAGTTTGCATGTTCTCCCTGTGCTTGCGTGGGTTCTCTCCGGGTTCTCCAGCTTCCTCCCATCATCCAAAAACATGCACCTCAGGACTGTGCTGACAGGTCATCATTGTAAATGAGAATTGGTTCTCAATTGATATTACCTGGTTAAATAAAGGTCAAATAAAATAAATACATACATACATAGATACTGTATATAGATACCTATGTATATATATATATATGTATGTATGTATATACAGTATGTATGTATATACAGTATGTATGTATACTAACTGTGAGGACAGACTCATGTATAATATTTAGTGTGTATTCACAGTGCACTCGCACATTTGTAGAAGCTGGTGACTCAAACATGTTGAAAACCAGTGAAGTTTGATGTTTTGTAACTGTTCTCACCTCCTCCTTCCTCCTCCCTCTTCCTCCCCTCTTATCAGCGTGTCTAACCCCCCACCCCCCTCCTACCACCACTCTACACAGCTCACTTTGAAGGGAGGAAATCTGCACTTTTGCACGAGCAGCAGCAGCAGCAGCAGGATGAAGTGATTCACTGGAGACACGGAGGAGTTCACACATCATCACTTCCTCTCATCACGTCTCTGTTGTTGGCATCCTGATCTGATCACTGCTGTCTGTTCTGTCTGTCCGTCTGTCTCCATCCAGCCGGGATGGACCTCAGGACGGCTATGATCCTCTCCGCTCTGATTCTTTTCACGGACGGTGAGTCCTCTTTATTTTGGAACACACTTTATATTACAGAAGAATCAGTCCACAGTAAATGTGTGACGGTGAAAGTGTTTGACTGGAAGAAACCGTCCCTGAACCGATGTCCTCGAGGAAGAAACCGTCCCTGAACCGATGTCCTCGAGGAAGAAACCGTCCCTGAACCGATGTCCTCGAGGAAGAAAGCGGGACGTGTGGAGTCCTTGATGATGTTGGTGGCTCTGCAGGAAGCAGGAAGTGGAGATGTTGTCCCGGTCGGGCAGCGAGCAGCCTGAGATGCAGAATGTCAGAATAAAGAACACCAGCAGCTTTCTTTCCAAGTTTTTCGGTGCGAGCGGTTCAGGAAGTGGAGCCGCTGCCGTCTAGGTGATGTCATCGGAGATCAGGACCCCCAAGAACCGTTTCCACAAAGACTCCGTTTATCTGCAGTCCGCTTTCTCCTGAAGTCCAGGATGAGTTCTTTTGTCTTCGTCGTGTTCAGTGAGAGTCAGAGATGGAGCAGATCCATAAAAACCTTGTACATGGAAACTCTTCTGCTGCAGCACATCTTCAGGCCCGGTGAACCAACCCGGTGAACCAACCCGGTGAAGTCAGTTACTTAGCTAGTTAGTTAATCATTCAGTCAGTCAGTTATTCAGTCAGTTAGTTAGTTAGTGTGTGACTGTAGTTCTTCGATAGTTAATTGGAACAGGCACACAGTAACACCAACAGGACTGAGGAACAAACAAAAGTTTCTGTTTCTGATTCTGATTCTTATTTTAAAGTATGAACACCAAGTTTAATCAGCAGAGTCTTTATCATTTCTAACAGTGATATAAAAACATAGTTATTGAGATTTTACATTAGGTACATCTGATCTCCTTAATGGAGGCTTCACAAGCGTTTTGCAGGTATCTGGAAGATCTACAGATGTTTGAACCGCATTAGGACAGAGGTTTAAAATACTTCACTGCTTTAATCTTTCACTGCTTGAATACCCCACTGCATCTGTTTCTGTAATTTGCTGAAATTTCCTGTAAATCTGTTAGTTTCTGTAAATTGCTGTAAGACTGAAGAGGTTTAAGAAATGAAGTTGGTTTGAAGAATGAAATTCTTCATGATGTTTTGTGAGGATGTAGATTTTTAAAAACGACTCAGCTGGTTTACCGTCGTCACGGTGACTGTAGCACCACAGCTCCAGAGATCAGAGCCTGAACCTCCAGACCAGTCGGTTCCTGCTGGTTAAAGTCTGGATGATGTCGGTCTGCTGCTTCTCTTTACAAACTGACAACACGCTGCAGCTCAGAGGTTTGAAGGAGAGGAGACAACTCAGAGTCACATTTAGACTGAAGTCATCATTGTGAAGGACTGAGAGGCCCTTCGGACCCTGATGTCTGACACCTCGGTTCTGGTTCTGTTTCTGTCTGATCTGCTTTAGAAACAGCTGTCAACCATTTTGCTCTCTCATCATTCATTGTTAACACCCATCAGTTGGAGGGTGTACGTCATGAGAGCTCCTCATGTTCAGGAACATTTATTCACACAGCTGAGCTCCACCCAAACAGCTGAATCAGCATCTTTAATG